>NW_021633179.1:0-38986 GCF_004799145.2 Neltuma alba
ATCATTGTTTCCCCTGCTATGTCTTTCTTTAAAAACTCCATGCCTTCCATCAACTTTTGGTGTTTTCAATTTAGGCTATTTAAACCATATAAAGCAAGTCAAAATTCCAAGAATGCAGCCTGAGTTGGTTTTCTAAATATATCAGTCATTATTAACCTTCTAATGATATGCACTGCATTTTCAAATAGCTGGTGCAATGAAAGTGCCACGCACTATAGCATTTTGGAGCCCTCAGCACTAGCAATGGCACTATGCACTATAGATAACTAGTGCCAGACTTCCTCTCAACCTTATAGATTGACTTTTATAAGCAAGGCAAACTTCATACTTCTTTCCAACTTGCTAATGAAAAAGAGTGCACGAAATTCCATCCAATTCAACAAATATATGATTGAGAGCAATGACTGAAAAAACTAGAGATAAATCAGATAACAGAAACTTGCCCATGATGATGCCTTGTGCCCCTCGGTAGTAAGAACTAGTCAGTGTTCTGAATCTCTCCTGACCGGCTACATTAGCAAACAAGTAGTTTCAATCAAATAGTTACGCGTTGTTGTCAAAATGCAGTTAGGACAACTAGGCAAGGAGTTCGATTGAAATGTACAGAATCAAACATCATGGGATCTAGGAATAAACATATATTACCTGTATCCCAAATGGCCAGCTTCAGCCTTTTACCCCCCACTGTGACATACTTGACCTTAAAATCAACACCTACATGAGCAGCCAAATAGTACAAGAAGTCAAGAAGCAAAAAAGCTAAAATATGAGATCAGCTCATCCATGGCTGATGTGAGCACGTTTTTTAGGCACGACAGCCAAATCATCTTATTATAACAATCAGACCTGTTGCCGAGTAAGTAAAAAGGTGATATTAGAACGCATTGCGAAAAGAAACAGACATGCTTTGTTCAGACGATCGGTCTTCAGAAATTTGAACACAGAAAATTGGAAACAACATATACTAACTCTACATATAGTTGAATAAAATCAGATCATTTAGCAGTTGAGTGAACTGAGTCATAGTTGAAAAAAATCAGATCATTTAGCAGTTGAGTGAACTGAGTCTACACTAATACGATACCATCTTCTCAAATTCATTAGCTATTGATTCGTACCTAAGATGCAGGAATACCCAAAAGCCACAAATCAAAAGACATGCCAAGAGAATTAAAATAAATTTGCTTCTACAAAGCCTAACTATTGTGGGACTGTGCCAAAAACTATAGTAAAAACATTTCGGATCAGAAAGCAGGTAACTGAGCTAAGCCCGCGCTGATACTACAGCTTATTCCCAAATGCATAAGCTTAGATTCATCATGAAGAGACTGGACAACATAAATGACACAGATCAAGGGACAACCCGAGAATTAATGTAAATTCGCTTCCGAAAAGGCGAAAACCTACCGATTGTGGGGGACAGATCTTCATAGGTATCTGAGATGAAACTCAGAAGCAGACTACTTTTACCGACTCCAGAGTCCCCAATCATAAGCAACTTAAACAAATAATCGAATTCCGCCTGGCTCGACGAAGTCGAATCCATCGCAAGTGACCTTCGATCAACGGGAAGAATAGGCAATGGCTCTCACCTGAACACCATCCAACCACATGTATACCATCAAGCATTCGTTCCCGGGAAAATCAGTAAGTTAGCAACTCCGGTCCTAATTGTAAGACGACCGGAGGTAGTATAATACGATAACTACAAGAAATCCCCATGCCTAGGCAAATCAATTGTTCATCTTAACATTGATTTTTAAAAAATAAATATTGTTCAATTGAAAAAAAGAGAAAATCTTACGATCCAGTGAGTTATGAAATTTCTACTGACCAAAAACCGTAAGGTCGGCTGGAAGAGAGACAATACCAGAAAAGTGAAATCCGGAAGGAGAGGGGAAAGTCAGGATTACGGCAGGGGAGGGGAGTGAAAACTGAACGAGGGAAAAAGGGCAGCCGCGTCCGAGTCACCGGGCGCCGCTCGAGTTATCTCCCGCTTTAACTCAATCATTTATTCATAAATGAATATTAGCTTTGTGAATCTCTGACATGATTTTCACCCAAACACCTTTCAGATTAAGAAAGTTATATAAGTTAGTTAATTAAAAAAATATGACACGTTTTCTCTAAAACATTATAATCATCTTTCTTAATACCCCATCTTCCTCTTCTACTTGATTATGATTGAGGGAGTATTTATAATGGTAATTTAGAAAAAATTGATAAAGATGATAAATGAGTTTTATTTTAAGACTAAAACCAACTCAATAATTGAGCTTTATATTAAGGACGGATGAATATTACTCCTCCGTCCTTAATATAGGACCCAATTGGTGAGTTAGTTTTGGTCCTAAATATAAGACACATTTCTCATATTTATCAATTTTCTCTAAACTACCCCTATAGATACTCCCTCAATCATAATCAAGTGTAGAAGAGGGAGAGGGAGTATTAAGAAATATGATTATAGTGTTTTAAGAAAAATGTGTCACATTTTTTATAATTAACTAACTTACCTAACTTCTTAATCTAATCAAATTAGTTAAATGGGTCTTATATTAAGGACCGGAAGAGTATAATTTAATTAAATATTTAATTAAATTCTAAATATAATACTTGAATTTATTTTGTTATATTTTTTTTTTTACTAAGATAATATTCATGGTGATTTCATGTGTTAAATAATTTTTATTCCCATTCATATCATTAATAATAATATTTTTAAAAAATTATTATAAATAAATAATCTAATTAATTTTCTTGATATTAACATATTGGTTGTTTAGTTTTTTTAATCTATGTAGTATTTTATAGTTTTTTTTCTTTTGCCAGCTGCAGTTTCAAAATGGACAGGTGAAAAACGATAATAAAAGCCATTAACGGTCGAGTTGAGTTCTTGCACATCCGCCCAGATTGTAAAATCGATCCCAGCTGAGAATCTTAGGGAAAAATTCATCATCCCTCAAAATTACCAAATTGCCCGACCTTCTGAGTGCTTTTTTTTTTCCCCCCGATGCTCAAATGAAAGAAAACAGCTGATAACAGATTGTGAAATTAGTGTAAAACAACATGGCATAAGCTCATTAGTCAAGTCATGTTCCATGGTCCCCTCTTTATTTTACTACACCCGCCTATCAATATACTTCTCCGGTCTTTAGTATATGATTTATTTAACTACTTTAATTATATTAAGAAAATTAGGTAAGTTAGTTAATTATAAGAAATATGACACATTTTTCTTAAAATACCATAATCATCTTTCTTAATATTCCATCTTTCTCTTCTACTTGATTATGGTTAACAGAGTATCCATAAAGGTAATTTAGAGAAAATTAATAAATATGAAAAATGGACCTTATATTTAAGATCAAAACTAACTCAACAATTAAGTCCTATATTAAGAACCAGAAGAGTAATATAAGAACTAGTTTGTAGTATGTAAATTACATCATAAACTAACTTATATATTTAGAATTTGAGGTAATACCCATCTAGTTCTTAATATAAAATTTATTTTATAGTATAAATTATACTATAAAATGAATGTATGTTTAGGATAGAAGAGTATTATTAATATTAGCCGCGGGGTGCATAAATCAATGAACAAACATGTCGGCTTCTTTAAAAACTTGTCCACATACATATTAACTTAAAATGGTGCGTAAGAAATGGCCATGCTGGACATGTGGGGGTTTCTATTTATGAAGGCATCGCCGCAAGGCTAATTCTATGAATGGAAAGCATGATGAGCTCCTTGCCCTCTTGTGTCACTGGTTCCAATATGAAAATAAACATGGTTCAAATGAAATACTGATCGTCTGAGCAACAGCGTTAATGAATAGCTCAATTTCTTCACCAAGCTATCTTCAATTATTTTTATTGCACTTTTTGTCACTTTTGCGGGCTGTTTCATTTAGAAGATTAATCAGAACTCTTATCATCCAATTTAACAGAAATCAGTTTGGTGCTCATTGTTGTGATGAGTTTTTTAAATTCTCATATCTGAACCATTTAAGTCGCACTTGGGTGGTCATGGTTTGATTTCTTTTTTATTTTATTTGTTCATAATGATTATTTTAATATGAATGAAATATAAAATAAAGATAATTTTTTAATTATCATTTTTTCAAAAAATATTTTTTTCTATTTAAAATAAATAATTAAAGATTTCAAATTATGACCGTTCAAATCAGATATAGATGATTCAAATTTAATGAGTTTAGAATACTTATCAAAATAATGAGTACCAAAATTGGTTCGAGTTTAGCGCACCATAACTCTTATTTCCTCCTATTTGTATATGTGGCTGACCTTGATATGCACTAGTTAACATGTCCTTTTCCCGACTTTTCTTTTGAATCATTTGATCCCGTTTGGTACGAAATATTAAAAACAAGGGATTAAGATTAGAATTATAATTAAAAAATTACTCTTCCGGTCCTAATTATAAGACCCAATTGACTTATTTGAGGAGATTAAGGAAGTAAGTTAAGTTAGTTATTTATAATAAATAAGTGTTGTCATTCCTAAAATATCCTTGCTAATTAAGTATATTGGCTAAAACTATCATTATTAGAAGGATTATCTTGGAAAAAAATGCATAAATATAAGAGAGAAAATGGATTGGGGTCTTATAATTAGGACCAAATAAAGTCAAATGGGTCTTATAATAAGTACCGGAAGAGTATTAAAATAGTATTAAGCATGAGTAATTACTTTTTACATGAGATTAGACAAACTTATAGAGGTGGGATTAGGAAATACCATAGGAGAAAAACTTATAGATGTGGGATTGGAGAATACCACTTCCCCTCATGGTATTCCCCAATTCCACATACATGATTAATTACATATAACAAGCAATCTCTTATGCTAAACACTCTTTTAATAGATTTTCTCAATCACAATCACAATCACAATCTCAGTCTCTAATTTTCAATACTTCATATCAAACACAACTTTTAAGCATTGTCTTCAAGAACCACATATGTAGTAAAAACAAAAAAGTCCCGTCCTTCACTTTCCTGATAAAAACTATTTAAGCAATTAGAGTAAATTAGAAAATCAAGTGAATTAGTTAATTATAATAAATGTGATATCATTTTTTTAAATATTCATCTACAGCATTAGATTGTAAATTAGTTAAATTAATTTTTTAAAATAAAAAATATAATAAACAAAATGAACTAAAAATTTTATATCTAAAACTGGATTCGATTATCTAGCAAGATAGCTCCTATATCAGAATTAGGATGGAATAGCTCCTCTCCAATAAAAGCCTCTTTCCGGATCCATTGGTCCCCGTCATCCATGTCGGCACCAAGGTAACCCCCATCCCCTGCCTTGCTTCCGACCCCCCCCGGGGAAGATCCAATCTTATATTCTGTGAACCGGGATGTTGGGCATACAGCTGGGCGTAGCCACGTAGACGTTGACTAGAGATAGATCCTACTGCGATGACATGAGAAGTACATTTAAAAAATATTTTTTAAAATCAAGATAAACTCTTTTATATATTTACTTAATATACCATACCATAAAATCACTTCTAAAACTATGGTTTGGTTTCTATCGAAACACCCCCTTAATATGCTGACTTTACTTGGCTACAAGGGAGTATTTGGTTTATATTTTAAAAGTGTTTTCATATAAATTGAGATAAAATTTTTCTCACATACTTATTTTATACTACCTCCGGTCCTAATTATAAGAGCTAGTTGACTAATTTGAGGATATTAAAGAAATAAGTTAAGTTAGTTATTTATAATAAATAGATATTATTTTTTCTAAAATATCTTACTAATTAAGTGTATCAGTTAGGACTATCATTATTAGAAAAACTATTTAAAAAAATGTATAAATATTAGAAACAAAGTGGATTAGGGTCTTATATTTAGCACCAAAATAAAAGTTAAACAAGATCTTATATTAAGGACCGGAGGTAGTATATCATGAAATTACTTTTAAAATGATTTTTACCCAAATGCCTCAAATCGTAAAGTGGCATGAGTATAAATTTGGATATTCCCCTTCTCCGGTAATTTGAGGCAGAGCAATATAATTCTTCCCGGTCACCAAAAAAAAAAAAAATCCCTCCCAAGTCATTTTTCCCCAGTTGTCATTTCTTTGAGTCTAAAAGGTAGCAATCGAAGATTTTGTGTCAAAACTTGTTAACTTGCCATACATCATATGTTAACACATAATTAAAGCTAATTAAATAAATTAATCCTGTATATCGAGATCTTATATCATGGTCTGGGTCAATAAAAAAAAGAAGTTAGCTGTAGTTTTTACGTAATAAACTCACTTATCTGGCTCTAGGTAACAAAGTACGATCAAGCTAACATTTTTATCAAAAACACTAATCATGAATTAAATACTAGCGTGGGGACAAAAGTCATGTGGAGGCCTTACCGGTGCTTTATGCCCGTCATTTTAATGATAGGTCATGAAAAGCAGAGTCTGAGAGAATATAAAACATTACTCCCTCCTTTTTTATTATTATAAGAGATAAATAACCGAATTAGGTTGATAAAAAAATAGTTAAAATTAGTTAAGAATAATCAATATGTAAAAATTATAATTTTTTTTTTAAAAATACGCTCATTAATAAGGAGAGAGAACATGAGAGAGAACAATTAAATTATTGAAAGAAAGAGAGTGGAGGGAGAGAGAATGTGAGTTGGAGACAATAAATATGGATAAAACAGAAAATTAACACAAAAAAGTAAAGACAACTTTTAAGTGTCTCTTATATATAGGAACATGCCATAAATATCAAATGTCTCTTATAATAAGAAACGGAAGGAGTATTAGTTAAATTATTTTTAAAAAAAATCGGAAATCAGGACGATCCCGTGATGAGCGGTCTCTAGTGGTGCCAGGCAGGCAGCCAGATGCGTGCCAGAAAATGAAATTTATTAAATCTAAAAATAAATAAGGATCTGAAATTAATCGAATGAAAACTCGCCACGTAAAACAAACATGCGGGACCCACAGGGCAAATTCTAAGAATTTGCAATTTCTATCTTTCCAATGAAACGCGCCGGGATACTGCAATAATTCGCTCTTTCTCTTTCCTCTTCTTTCTTTTTGCTCGTCCCCCCCCCCCGCCGCATCCTCCGTTGGCCCTCACGTCCCCGCATCAAAAGCCGACAACATCCCCACTGTTTCATTTGCAAAGTCAAAACTCAAAAACCTAACACTTCTTTCCTTCGCCAAAATTCTCCACCGCCATTTTCAGTTTTCAAAGAATAGCAATAAGACATTTTGATAGTACTATATAATATACATATAGTTCTTATTTTTTTTGTGTGAGACGCAATGCAAGGATCTTAATCAGCATACTAAATAGAGTGGTGTCATCAGATAACACTATTCTAGGCATTCTCGTTACATCCAAGATACTATTCAAAACGGGAGAGCAAGGAATGATCTCAGCATAGCAAATCCCGCCACCTATATTTCTATGATTTTATTGACGTGATCAAGGAATCGGAAAAAGGGTGTGTTTGGTGCTGCCATGATGGGTAATTTTACGAGACCCTCATGGGCAGTGATGTTTTTGTTGTTGGCTTTGGTGACGTTTGTCTCGCTCCAGCGTCCCGGGATGACGGTTTTTCCGATATGGTTGCGTTCGAGTTCGTCGGAAGCCGAAACTGGCGGGTCGGAGGATTCTCCGAGCTGCTCCGGTTATTTTCAGGGCGTCACCGGAAGAAGGTTTGTCATGTCGATCAAGGATTTTGGCGGCGTTGGTGACGGGAGAACTTCGAATACCGAATCGCTTCGGAAGGCTATACGGTACATGCAGCGTTTCGGAGGTACGGGTGGGTCCCAGCTGAATATTCCCAGAGGAAGATGGCTCACTGGAAGTTTTAATCTCACTAGTAATTTCACGCTTTTCCTTGAAGAAGGCGCTGTTATTTTGGGTTCTCAGGTGCGCAGTATTGTCTTTCCTCATAACGTTCTTTATTTTTGCCAACACTTCTTCTTTTAGTTTTCATCTGGCTCGGTTTTTAGATGCGTTTTATTCTTGAACTGTAATTATTGCGACTTAAAATCAACAGCGTACGTATGGTTATCGCCATGGCTTCTTCATGTATAATTCTGCTTGTCATCTTTATTTGTCTTCTTGAAAGATCAGATTCCTTCCTGTCGATTTGACCGTTAAATGAAAAAGGAATATGTTCAAGAAACTGTTTTCGATGTTTCTTTTCTGAGTTTCACAGTTTTCGGTTGATGAAGAAAACTCTTTAAATTTTCTTGGCTACTTGTTCATTTGTTCATTCCAATTCAATTGTGGCATATAATTAATGCTGACGATGGCGCGCATTTTTGCTAAGGGAAAAGAAACATTTGTTCTTTTCGTTTTCTGAGAAAGGTTTGAGAAAAAAAATGGAGAAGTCATAGTTTCACACCCACGCCTCTTCCTTTTCTTGATCTTTCCGCGTAGAATTAGCGAGAAGGTTGCTTATTTGACTTCTTTTGCGACAAATAGTAGGACTAGAAAGTCCTTTTACATCCTCTGTTTTAAATCTCCACTTATTGTGGCTTCAACCATACTTTAGGAAACTTGATGGAACTATAATTCATAAGCATAGTGCTGCATTTGGGACCACATGGCGAAGCAGATGAATGGTTTTCAACAAAGTGTTAAACGCCTTTGAATTTACATGCCGGCCTGTTTACTTCTTCCTTTCTTGTTTAGAGCCACCCGATTCTATGGTAAATCTAAACAAGCCCTTCAACGAGATTATGGAAATCAGACACTCACTCTGGCGGACCTGTTCATAGTACCCAAGGAACTGCTTTCTTCTTCTTTTTTTTAATCAAAATTTTTTTTAACAATTTAAAAGTTTTGATTCATAGGATCCAAAGGAGTGGCCTTTAATTGAGCCATTGCCGTCTTACGGAAGAGGAAGAGAAAGGTCCGGAGGAAGACATATTAGCCTTATACATGGAAATGGCCTTCAAAATGTTGTCATCACAGGTACCAGAACTTGTACTCGTCTCCAACTGTTTCACTTAGAGCAACGGTATAAAGTTTCTGAAGAAATGTGTGACGATATTTCACATGACTTCCGTGAAGAGTCCAGATTCCGCGGACTACTCTTGTTGGTTAAATAAGTAATATGGATAAATGTTGCCGTTGTCTTCAAGGGTATCTAAGTAGTTATATGTTTTTGCAGGACAAAATGGGACAGTTGACGGTCAGGGAAACATGTGGTGGGAACTTTGGTGGAACAAAACTTTGGAGCACACAAGAGGTCACCTCCTTGAGCTAATGAACTCGGAAAATGTTCTAGTCTCAAACCTCACCTTTCGAAATTCTCCCTTCTGGACCATCCATCCTATTTACTGCAGGTTTCATCTTCTTGAATTTTTCTCTCTTCAACTGGCATAACTTGACTTCAAAACTCCATATGCATTTGTTCTTCTTTCTTATCATGAAAGAATTTCTCAATTTCTCCATGCAACAGCCAGCTTTTGATGCTCTGTGACATAGTTTATAATTCAGTTCAAATTCTCTAGGTGCCGTTCAGTACATGTCACAGTTATGTAAGCATTTGGTCCTAGGTACAAAGATATTCTTTTTGAAAAAAATATAATTAAACTGAACTCCTTTAAGTTCGACTTGTCCGTCCTTAGCTTAGTAACTGCAGAACCATGATCATCAACCATATCTTGTTTCAGAAATGTTGTTGTCAAAGGGATGACAATCTTGGCTCCTCTCAATGCCCCAAATACTGATGGTGTAGACCCAGGTTTGTTCCTTTTTGATTATTTATCACTTGCACTCTGTTTTCCAGCTTTGCTTTGGGGCTTATTCTGCATGAAATCATGTAAAGAAATGGAAGATTTGTTATATTTGCTTGCTTGTGAATTTCCCATCTGACTATGCAGACTCAAGTACCAACGTGTGCATTGAAGATAACTACATAGAAAGTGGGGATGATCTTGTAGCCATCAAAAGTGGTTGGGATCAATATGGAATCACCATGGCCCGTCCAAGCACCAATATTGTAGTGAGGAGAGTTTCAGGCACCACACCAACTTGTTCTGGTGTCGGAATAGGCAGTGAGATGTCCGGTGGAATTTCAAATATAACAATTCAGGATTTGCATGTTTGGAATTCTGCAGCTGGTGTGCGTATAAAATCTGATTATGGTAGAGGAGGGTATATAGCAAATGTCACCATTAGTGACATAAGAATGGAGAGAGTCAAGATACCCATCAAGTTTAGCCGTGGTTCAAATGACCATCCTGATGATGGATGGGATCCAAAAGCTGTTCCCGAGTTTAAGCGCATTTTAATCAGTAACGTGACAAGCGTAGTTTCAGCAAAAGCTGCACTTATGGAAGGTATCAAGGATGCTTCATATGAAGATTTGTGCTTCAAAAATATTACCCTGATGGGTGTGCGCTCATCTGCGGCATGGCATTGCGAGTATATTTCAGGCTTTGCCAGTGAGGTGTTTCCCGTGCCATGTCCTGAGTTGCATAACAATGGCACTTCATCCTGGTGTTTACCTTCATGACTTCCCGTGAAATGATAGTGAATGTTTCCAACATGCACTGGGAAATCAGAGGGTTTCCATTTTTGCACATTGAAAAGTTAAGTCTTGCTTGAGCCGGATTATTGGAGGCTTTGAACCACAAAAACGTGCGACTGAATTGATCTTAGGCCTTGAAGGAAAGTGATCTTTTAGGCCTGGTTGGCGCAGATGAATTGCCGGTGAGTTTATGGCTGCAATATGCAAAGTTTCATTGAATTGATGCCATGCCCTGTGATTCCCCGTGGTAGCAAGATGCGTGCAGATGCGCCTGATTGAACCAAGGTGTATAGGATGATGCAACTTTTGTCATTATACGCTGAATTAATGATGTATAAGAATTTTTCTTCTTTGGGAGAGAGGAAGAAGTTGAGTATTGATAAATCCCAATTTTAATATACTATTTGATATCTTTTTGGGGATATTTATCAATTAAAATGAGATAATTTGTATTGATTGTGGATATTTTGAATTAAATACTAGTGGCATAAAATTAGAAATTTAATAAGAAATCTTATCATATTTTTATCTTCGTTTAAATAATTAATTTTGGACTTTATGATAGTATCTTAATTTATCTTTTACAGGTCTCAGAAAAGGAAATAAATATAAAAGGAAAGCTGAAGGGAAAAAAAAAAGAAAAAGAATTTAAAAAGAAAAAAAAAAGGAATTAAGTGATGGAAGCCACAGATTTGCATTAGGTTATTATATTAACCTAATCATCAATTGCCATAGGAGGAGGCTACATACACGCACACGAGGACGGCCAATACCCTTCAAAAATTCATTCTTCAAGTTCGCACAGACACCTCCGCCGCAACACTTCAATTTCAATCTTCCAAAATTCATTTTCATATTCTTCCTCAACCACGTCCCACACATCATTGCCACCAACTTAACCATCCTCCATGGCTGCTAAATCTTTGGCACGAGTTGTAGCTTGGTTCAAGATTATGAGAGGCTGAGTTCGCTGTGCTCTTCGGGATTGAATTCAATGGCTTGAGTTTGAGAGCTACAAAGGGGAGTTTAATTCTAGTCCTTAGTTTAGACTATTTTGTTGATGATTTCTGGTTTGAAGTTTGTTATATTTGGTTTAAAGCTAAGAATTGCTAGTTGTAATTCTTGGTTTGGATTGGAATTGCTGAGATTTGGATTGGTATTTATAAGTTTGAGTACTTGGTTTATACATATATTTATGTTTATGCCTTTGTTAATTCATTGTTAGTGTGATTTTTATGTGAGTTGTATAGAAATTATGCTTGAAGTGAATTTAACAAGTAATTAATGTTCTAGTTGAGTATTAATTTAAAAGGAATAACTTATATAAACCAGTCTTAACCACTTAAGTTACTCCCATATCATTAAATAAGTTAGGATAGTCATTGATTCATTCCTCAAGAGCATTCTTGTTATTGATTTCTTACGATTCAAATTTGTATTTTTCATTCTTTCTAAAAAATACCCAAAAAAAAGTAGTTTAGATTTATTTCTTACTCTCTTAATTAGTTTTATTAATTGAAAAATCATTTTTCAACCCCTCCTTTCAATTCTTTGTCACTTAGTTAACTAAGGAATTAATAAAAAGCTCCTCAAGAAACTCGACCCGAGTTATGCTTTACTGCATAATTTGGTTTTACTTTTGATTTAACCCAAGACGACTAAAAATGTTCAAATCAAATATGCATAGTGACTAAACAATGTAGAAAAAATAAATTTGACGGATAGGAAAGATCATTCTTTTTAGCCCAAGATGGCATCTTTGTATCCTTTAGCGTTTCTTTGATGTCCCTTTACTTTTAACGCGAGGGAATTGAAGTATTACCTCCAGTTCTAAATATAAAAGTTAGTTTGACTTTTAATTTGATTCTAAATATAAAATTCTAATTTAATTCGTCTCTCATATTCATTTATTTTTTTCAAGGTAGTCTCTGTAGTAATCGTACATGTTAAATGCTTCATCAAATAACACCTGATTAGTAAGGATATTTTAGGAAAGATAATAACTATTTACTCCTCCTGTCCTAAATATAAGACCCTTATACTAGTGTATATAAGGATCCTATATTTAGGACAGGAGGAATATTACAAATAACTAATTTAACTAATTTTCTTAATCTACTCAAATTATCAACTAGTTCTTATATTAAGGATTAACAGTAGTATTAACTAACTATATATTGAACATAGTTTTGCATAAACAAAGAGCTGAAACAATTTCCAGATGAATCGAGTAACTAAGTAATGGTATTGGTTTTATTACAATGGCCAACTCAATAGGATCTAAGTCACATTTCAAGAGATAAATCAGAATTTTGTGTATTGGTCATCAAAGAAAGGAGTGAGGAAGAAGACACAAAGAAAGATGAAATTCTATTTGTCAATGGAAGTCTCGTCTTATCTCTGTCTTTCTTCTCATTGTTCTATTATTGCACTCGAGGGAATTCATGCTGCCAAAAGATTGACTGTGCCTAGTAACTTTTTATTCTTCATTGTACATTGAATATTACATTTTTTTCATTGTTTTGATGAATATAATAAAATAAGAAAATGCAAAGGGTTTTCTCTGCTTGAAAACAAAGATACAGAAAGATTACCTAAAAATTGACTAGATATCTTCAAATTACAATCTAAAAATGGATACTTACCTTCTCCAATAAATAATTACTCAAAACCTATTCCCTTCCTCATATAACATAAGCTACCATTGCACAGAACAGAACTGATGGTTCACATTCGGAATTTACTGAACCTTAAAGTTTCAAAAATAACGAGCATGCCATCTAAGAGCAATCTTGAAATTTCAGATATTAAAGGTCTCATACAACAATGAGCTGACCCAATGTTCTGCATTGTGTTTCTTTGAAGCAACGCATTTCTTAGTTCTCCCATCACACTTCGTTGCAAAGGCAGTAGTGAACTCCAAGACAGTTGTAACTTGCATTTCGTGCAAACTCTATTTTTTTTTTTTGGCCAACACAAACTCTAATACAATGTTTATATATAACACTGATATTAATAATGATTCATATTATATATATATATATATATTCACCGAAGAAGACTGTATATCATTCATTTAGAGCAAGAGAAGGAAAATGGTAGTTAAGTGGAGAGTTGAGATGAACTCGGCTGCTCCGCATTTTTTCGTGTTCTTCTTTGTTGTCTTAACAAGCATAAAAGTTTGCGTCGCAGACTGTGATAATTTGCAGGACACTTGCCCAGCAGCTTCACCTGAAGAGCAGACCATATTCATCAATGGCCTTTCCTGCAAGAACCCCGCAGAAATAGCTCCTCATGATTTCAAGAACATGGATTTCGGCGAGGCCGGTTCTACAGACAACATTGTTCGTTCCTCCATGAAAATCATCTCTGCGCCAGAATTTCCCGGTCTGAACACTCTTGGCCTCTCAATTGGTAGAACTGACATTGGTGTCGATGGGATGGTGCGACCGCATCAGCATCCAAGAGCGACCGAGATGATCTTTGTCGTCGAAGGCGTATTGGTCGCCGGATTTCTTGACACAGACAACAAAATTTTCCAGACAATGCTCAACGTAGGTGACGTATTTGTGTTCCCCAGGGGTTTGTTTCACTTCTTTCTGAATCGTGGTCGTGGGGCTGCCATACTCTTGTCTGTGTTCAACAGTCGAAATCCAGGGATGGAATCGGTCAATACCCCACCTCTAGACACAGCCATAGATTCATTACAGAAGCTGATCCCACTTTCTGATTCACATATTCATGACTTCGACAATTTTACTTGGACGGGATCCGACAGCATTTTCAGTTTTTAGCAACTTCACGACTTCCTAAATTATATAGTCCGTTTGTATCTCAGTTCTTTTTTCTTGTTTAATTGAAACATGCTACATGTGTGTGTTGGTGATTGCATGAGCTCGTCTAGTATCCTCAAGTTGGAATTTTTAATCCCGTTTAGCCCCTCGTGCATGTGCATAATTGAAGAAGGAACAGAAGCCAAGTAACAATGGAGTGAAATTCAATCCACCTTTTTAATAAACCCTCTGGGCAATTCACGTGCCGAGATGCCTAATTGCCTATCGTCACGAGTCACGACGCATGCTTCGCAAAAGAATCAAATCAGTATATTCAATTATTCATAGAGATCTATACAAAAAAATCAATGACTCTCTGGGCATGTGTGGAAGCTACTGAAATAGAAGTATTTTTAGTTATCAACAGTACGGCTTCAAGAAATCTCACACAAATCGGTAGATAGATTTTCACTCATAAAACAAGCTGATTGGATTTTACGAAAAGAAAGTTCATACTAAATTCGAAACTGGGTCAACTTAGCTCACGAGAACAAGTGCATGTTTGTTTCCCGCATTTCCGTTCAGCTATTTTACTTCTAGGAGAATTTCGAAGCAACTTTCGTGAGAGGGAATTGTAACTTCTGGGCAAACTCTGTTTGGAATGGAAAATAAACACTTTATAAAACGATCAGGCGTGGACCCACAGCGAAGCGAAATCTAAATTCTCCATTTGCAGAGCTCGTAAGCTATATTAAAAAAAACTAAATTCTCCATTTCAATGTTGGGGGTACAGATGATAACTCTCGATAATTGATACTCCTCCGGTCCTTATTATAAGACCCAATTTGACTTTTTATTTGATCCTAATTATAAGACCCAATCCATTTTCTCTCTTATATTTATGCATTTTTTTCCAAGATAATCCTTCTAATAATGATAGTTTTAGCCAATATACTTAATTAGCAAGGATATTTTAGGAATAACAACACTTATTTATTATAAATAACCAACTTAACTTACTTCCTTAATCTCCTCAAATAAGTCAATTGGGTTTTATAATTAGGACCGGAGGAGTACTATTTTAGTTTCTTAATATAAAACTAAATAATTAATTTATAAATATAAAAAAAATTAATAAAATTGATTATTTGTAATAAATGAATTTTGTCTTGCTTAAAATACTTGTTAATCATATGAAAAAGAGTAGAAACCCTTCAACACATAATCATCATCATGACTACTTAAGTAAAAAATAAATAAATGAGAAATAAAATAGATTTAGATCTTATACTACTTCCGATCTTTAATTTATGACCCTTTTTTACTTTTATTTTGATCCTAAATATAAGACCCTCAATCCACTTTGTCTCTCATATTTATACATTTTTTTTCCGAAGTAGCCTTTCTAACAATAATAGTTCTAGTTAATACACTTGATTAGTAAGGATATTTTAGGAAAAACAACACTTATTTAGGACAAATAATTAACTCAACTTACTTCCTTAATCTCTACAAAGTAGTCAACTGGCTCTTATAATTAAAACCAGAGGTAGTATTTAATATCAAATTAAAATTTTAACTAGATCTTATATTTATAATTGTAGTAACAGACTAAATATATGACAACTAACTAAAAATCGGGCCATTAAAGAAGCAAATAATCGAATACAGAACTGTTAAACTTTAAAGGTGGACTTGGTCCATGGCCCCCAAAAAAAAAAAAAAGGCGTGCTTAGTTTCAGTGAGCATGGAAGGGCGATAAAATAAAATATGTTCAAACCAGATTGTGTCTAAATGTCTGTATTCATCACCATTTTTCTGGCAGCGGCATGCTTTGAAAGCCATGCAGTATTATCACATTCAGAAACTGAATGATCAAAGTCGTCATACCTTTCTTACATAGAAAAAGGGCATGAATCTTTCAATTTATTTCAACTAGGCAAAAAATTAGTCTATATACATATTCCACGTGTATAAATCAATGACACTATTTCCTTCTGAGGGAACTTTGTACTTCAAAAGACCCCAAATTTTGAAAAGTGGAAGATATGAACTATCAAAAGAAAAATAATAGCACTTAAATGTATGGAAATGGTAAGGATGATCAGCTGGTCAGGAATGCCTTCCAATGTACAAGAAATCCTGACAGCTACTCCATGGCGATCATCTGAAAAGGATTTCCTAGTCTGATGGCTCCACACAAATATAAAGAAGTTTTCCTTTTGTTTTCTCCATTGTATCTCTGAGTATTGATCATCTTCTTGTATACTTATTGACGCAAAACTACACTCACACTGTCTTGGATGAAAAATAGAGGGAGACGGGAGAGAAAGATAGAGATAGAGAGGGTGCGGGGAGAGGGAACGAACAGAATTTGAGGGGGAAGAGAGCTCAGGTGCTGAATAAGCAACAAATATCAATCATCAGAGAAAAAGAAGTCATCCTGGTATATCCTACAGCCTTGAAGACAGTCCAGTAGCTAGGAAGCCTGATATTTGAGAGTTACAAAATATTCATAGGATGAAATCCAGTTAATCGGCCAGAGTTATCCCAGAATAAATTTAATATAGTCCAACCAAAGTGGTCATCTTATTCGTGACAATCTTTTTCGTTTTCGGCTCTTCCTGCGAGTAACACCAATTTTTGCAATATTGCCACCAGAAGGAAGAGCCAAAGGTGATGATCGTTTGCCTTGGTAGGTTCTACCTTTCTTTGAAACCCATTTCAAAGGCATACTTTTTACTACAGCACCAATATCATTACAGTTATTCAGTTCAACAAGTCTTTGGATTTGATCAAGCATCTGGTGAGTCCAAGCAATTGACAGATCCAATGCAACTGAATCATCCTTTGGTTTTGTCCACAGATCCATCAAAACCTCTTTAAATGATAGAAAAGATAAGGATGGCTGAGAGCCCTTACTATTTTCACAAATCATGTTTACCTTGATTACATGCTTGCAAAGGTTGCCTTGCAGTGACCAAGAGCAATCACAGAATGCAAATTCTGACCCAGGATTCCACACCAAATTTCTTGAAGTGCTGTCTTTCTGACTCACAACTCTCGCATAGAGGAGGTCCTTGTCATCCAAGGTAACAGCAGAGTCAGGAATTTGTAGTGCTCGATGCCATGATGTGGAAGCAATATATTCCCCCTTTAAATTCAGGAAAGAATCACTTTCATCAGCATATCGCTCAAGCCAGTAGCTTGAATGGAGTTCAGTTGTTAACTTGTGCACCGACCAATCCACTCTTTGAAGTGCTCCAAGATGCGAATCATCAAAAAGTTTGGCTTTCAGTCTCACATGATAAGCTTCTACGGCACCAGAAGCTTCTTGACTCGCTAGTGGAAGAGTTCTCATCATTGAAAGCCACATTTCTGTTTCAAACAGAAGAGGTAGAGGAAGGGGAGAGCAAAATACTAAACTAATGAGCCAGACCATAAATTTTTAAGACAATTTCATTTCATTTGTGATTTATGGTTGTCAAGTATGCATGCCACATTGCCAATATGTTCAGACAGATAAGCATTTCTGAAGCGATTCAGTGCATTGAAAAGAGTAGGAAGAACATCAACTAACCAATCTTGGGCACCCAAGAGGTTTTGAAATATTCCATGAAAGCAGTTTGATCAACAAAATCCATGACAAGTTGTTCCAGGGCGACAGATGTATTATCTCCACCCCATATGCCGTATGCTATAGTCCCAAGACGTTTGAAAATCTCTCGCTGAACCTCAATGCTACTGCATTTCTTGACAATATTTCTTAGCCATGATCTCCGAACACGCCAAAGTGAAAATACGATCGGACAGCAAAATATATCCCTGTTAAAGCAGAAAATCCTAGTAAGACAATTATATATAATACAAAGAGTTTAAAATTAAGTTAATTAGTCAAGCAGTAAGTCCTGCCTCAAAAGATCTATATCAGCAGCTGCATCATCAATTAAAAGTCCACTGACATTCCAGCCAGGTTCAACACTTCGAGCTCGAGCAATCAAAGCTTTCAGCCACTTTGACATGTCAGCCTTCGTGAAGCTACGTGTAATGACCCATGCAACAGGCAGTGCATGATGTCTTGAATCAAAAACAAGTAGTGTGAACAAAGGATACTGCAATTAAGAAAAGCAAGCTAGCTCAGTACAATACACAAAGCTCTCTTTTATATCTTTTAGAAAATAAAAGGCCAAGAACAGAAACTAATTACTTTAAGTCTTTTAATGCCAAAGGTTGAGTCAGCTGCAACAATACTATGGTGACCAAACCGGATCATTTGCTGCAACTGCCATTCTGTTTGGATTCCCAAGATAAAAGGGTCAGACTCTGAAGTGTCCTGGTTAAAAAATACAGACTTCTTATTCCGTTCAATCCACATGCGAATGCTGGCCTGATCATCAAGGTCCAGCTCATGGGTGGACCTTTTGATAATCATACCTAGTTTGTGGACATACTGAGAGGCAAGGTTATTAACTTTTGCATTAGAACCACAATAACGTTGAATTCCTTCAATGTGTTTCTCCAAGATATTTTCTTCAGGAATGCCCAGATAAATCATGGACATTGTTTGCTGCTGAATCTCATTACATATATATGGAACTTTTATGGCACCTGGTCCAATGGCATCGCCGTCAAGTGGCCCATGACAGACAAAACCTGACTTGTTAACATGGCGCCTCTCATTGTATGTGATAAGTGCAAGTGATGGACGGGCATAAAGACGTTTGACAACAAAGTGACAGGTACAACCCCGCATTGATTGAGGTCTAGCAGCACGATTGCGGGTATTAAGCCGATATCTTCTACTAGGTAATATACCTCCACCTTCCCCGTAATTTTCTGGACCAAAGGAGCACCAGTACCTTCATACATAGAAAGATTCAAACTCGATAACGTAAGTGTTGGAAACCTGAACGTGAAAACAGACACTTCCCAGCAAATCAACTATTTTTATAATATTCCGTCGCCATTCTGCTGTTGGGTGCAAACCCCAAACAATAAGTGGAGTAAGGGGAGAAAAAAGTTGGAAACTAAGAAAGCAAGAAAAGCCTTGAGAAATCAAGCATATGTTCCAAAGGCAAACTATCTGCTCATCACTGAAGGGAAAAAACTCAATGTTATTTGAATAAAGAATAACAGACATGCTGGAAACTTACAGCCTGTACTCCAGATACTCATCATCCTTGTACTCCTTCAAGCTGCCCAATGACCGTCTTCTTGCTCTCTCAAGATGAAACTGCGTCGGGCATTCTACATTTGAGCATTCACCAGTCATAAAAGAATCAACTCGCTCGTAAGGAATAAGGGCAACTTCATCATGGTGCTCGGCGTTGCCAAACTTCGTCCAAGTCAAGTCAGCAGAACAGAATTCCCCCTTAAGTGGGTCTTGCAAAGGAATATTGGAAATCGATTCAATTATAACCATGTTCTCCCTCAAACTTTTATAACCACATCTGCAGAACAAAAATAATCGAAGAGTTTCAATACGAAGTGTTGACCGGCGTCGTGTTCTATAACGCTATGATGCAGAATTGAAAAAAACTGAGTGTTCCCCACAGAATTAATACAGTTTCAATACAAAGCCGAAACCTTGATGAAGCGTAGTATATCCTATAACATTCCTAAGGAATCCATTTCACAAAGGGAGTTAAATAGTCGATTTGGCACAGTTTTTGAAGCAGCTAAGGAAAGCAGAATACTTCACGCCAAACTAACCAAGTCAGTGTCGAGTTAGAAAACAAACCCTTTCTCCCGCTAAATGAAGTGATGATGACTCTGTCTGAAACTCACCCGAGAAGTTCTTGTCAAGTTAGTTCAATACTCAGCCTCTGGAGACAGCTCAGTGGAAAAGGGTTCAGAGGATATTGAAACTTCAAAGCAGAGGTTTAAGAAAAATCCGCCATTTGGCGTATTAAAAAACAATGGAGCGGGTGCTATCAAAATAATAATAATAATAATAATGGAGCGGAAATAAAATGGGAAGTCATTTCGTGGCAGGGTAATGTCCAGAAACGGAACCTAGCCAAAAGGCAGAACCTTGGACATTTTATTTATTTTATATTCTAGCTGGGCACAAAGGACACCAATCACCATGCCGTTTAAACGGCTAACCGTTGATGATAGATTTTTGGCGCAAAGCCACGGTCGAATGTCTTATGTCCACGGGAATAGCCGGTACAATGAGATAATAAATCGAATTTTGGTATTTATATATCTCAAAAAATAATATAGTTATATGTAAATTTTATATTTGATCTTTTTATTTATTATATTTTATTTTTTAATATACTATCTCCGGTCCTTAATATAAAACCCTGTTTGATTTTTATTTTGGTCCTAAATATAAGACCCCAATTTACTTTGTTTCTCGTGTTTATATTTTTTTTCTCAAAGTAATCATTCTAATAATAAGAGTTCTAGTCAATACACTTGATTAACAAAAATATTTTAGGAAAGACAACACCTAATCTCCTCTAATTAGTCAACTGACTCTTATAATTAGAGCCGGGGAGGTAGTATTATACATTCATAGAATTTTTATGGATGTAAAACAGAACACAATATCAAAATTAACATCTCCAGTCCAACGGACAATGTTAACGTCAGCAAAGATTAGTTTAATTAGTAAACATTTGACCCATAACTCGATTTTGCTGGTTCAAATCATACTGTCAATCTATAAATATATTGGATTGTTTCAGTGGGCTTCACTGGATACGTGGGAGTGGAAAATAGTTAGCAGCAACACATATACATTCTATATGAGACTCATCCGATTTTCTAAGATCTGTTTCGATTCGCGACTTGATCCCCTCTCCCAGCTCAATAACTGGTTCTTGGCCGCCCATTGCAATCTAATCCTTTAAATGGTTTAACAATCTGAGACAAAGCTGTTGTTCTTTTCGGCCGAGGATCCAACCGATCCAACCGTCCAAGGATCCAACCAGTTCAACCGTTCGGTCCGACTCCAAAAATAGTGGCACATATTATGATTTATGAAGGGAGAAAATTAAGATGAATTTTTATATATTTATAAACACAATTGGTTGGTAACAAAAAAATAATATATATAATAATCATGCATTTAGAAATCCGTGCAAGTATGATCTTTTCTTGAACATTTTAAAAAGAAACACTTCAGTTTTTACTTGAGTCAATTCCAATATGTCAATATAATAAAACCTACATTGTCGATTGCAAATGATGTGTTTTGTTTTTCATGTTCCATGTATTACATATAAAAAGGAAATATATCCAATTTAAATGATATTATAGTCCCTCTAATTCTAAATACAAAATCTATTTTGATTATAATACAAAATAGGTCTTATGTTCAGGATCGAAAGAGTAGTACAGAACAATTCTTTTCAGTAACTTAAAATATATTATAATTAAGATAAACTAAAATATGTTGTACTTGCTCTTCCATAAAAGCTCATATTAAGTGCAATAAGCTATGTCAATGAAAATAATAATGCACCGATATTTTATTTTTTAAAAAGAAATATATGTGTATTATGTAATGAATTTTTTATTATATTGTATGTAGGGGTGTTCACGGGACGGATCGGGACCGGGACAAGCTCGTCCCGGTTCCGTCCCGATGAACAGTAACGGGACAGATTTTCTGTCCCGTGTCCCGGCCTGTCCCGAGGTTGTCCCGGTCCCGGTCGGGACGGGACGGATCCGGGACGGGACCGGGACGTCCCGAAATAATTTTATTTTTATTTTTATTTAATTTATTTAATTTTTTTTAATTTATTTAATTTTTTTAAAAAAAATCTAATTTTTTTAATTATATTTTTTTGAGCTTAAATCTTATAAAAACATCTTTTTTATTTGTTTGGGCACTCTTAAACAAAAGCTCAAAATATTACATATAATAGTTATTAAAAACTCTAAACAAAAGCTTTTAACACAATAAAAACTTGCTAAAAATTCTAATCATCAATAATCTCAAATCATTAACAAATATAAAAACTCTAAATAAATATATCCATAATTCCATACAATAGTCTCAAATCTTAAAAAAATATGAAAAAAATGATATTATATAAAAAATTAAAAAAATTAATTTTTTTTTTAAAAAAAGGAACCGGGACAGGACCGGGACGGGACGACCCCGTCCCGTGTCCCGTCCCGGTTTGTCCCGTCCCGTCCCGGTTTGTCCCGTCCCGTCCCAATAAGACCGGGACCGGAACGGGTCGACTGGGACGGGCCGACCAGGACGGGCCGGCCTTGAACACCCCTAATTGTATGTGCTTTCAAATTTTGTGGATAAAAAAAAAACACATTGAAAAAGCTATTCCAATATATACTTTAGTCATTTAACTTTACAAAATTTTAATTTAGTCTTTTAATTTTAAAAAATATATGTTTAGTCGTTTAATCTTAAAATCATTAACAAAACCGATAATATTAATATCTTAAGTGTTGATAAAACATTTTCGAATATTAACACATCAAATTTAAATTTTAAAATAACTATGATTGTTACAAAAAATCATAATTTAAAACTCATAATTTTAGGGAGAAAAAAACTAAAAATATATTTTTTTTAATGTTAGAGGACTAAAATAAAATATTGTATAAAAATAAAGTACAGAATGTATACTTTAGCATGTATAATTATACAATGACAATGCAAATTTTGTTCCTTCAGTTTCCTTATCTAATGTATCCAATATTTTTCTTTTCACGTGACGCCGTGTAAGCTATGCATTAAAATAAGACGTCCATTTGTATGAGTTCCTTCCACGCATACAAATGATCGTCCTTTATGGTATAATAGAAACATTAAAAATGCAGATTTTAGCATATACTCTGATTGATTTACTCTCTGAGACATGCATGTAATGATGACAAACAAGGAACCTAATGCAAAGTCGAACAAGAAACGGAAGTCTGTTCCCTCCAAGAGCATTAATGGAATCAGAACCTAGGACAGATAAAATTAACAGCTAAATCGAAAACATTACGATTATTCACTGATTAAACCTAGAAAAGACAACAGAAAACTAGAGACTCATGTACTATACTGCAATTCCCTCTCGAAACAGATGTAGCAAATAACTATGTATATGGAAGCGCGTCATCATGGTCAACTGTCGCTGGCAGAACAACTTCCCACACCAAGAAAGTCTATAAAGGAAACACCTTTAAGCTTTTCAACTTGTTCTTCCAGAGTTGTCTTGTCTGGCATGCCTTTGATGGAATAATCCTCAGTTCTTTGGGCAAAATAGGACTTTGAGAACCTCTGAGGAAGAGGAACGACCCTTCCAATACTGGGAATTCCTGGGGCAGTAAAACTACTGTAACTGCCAAGCGAACAAGAAGCAGCTGAACTTGAGGCATTAAAGTGATCGATGTGAGGCTTAGAAGCATCAGGAGCTTCAAAACTCAGTAACTCTGACGAGATGGTCGAGGAATCACTTCGAGCATTCCAAGGATTCAGTCCTAATGAATGTGAGGAAGTGATATCGAAGATGCCCAGGTTTCTGCTGTTTTGGAAGGTGAAGTTATTAATCCCTGAGGTAGGCCTTTGCGAGGTTGAGTCAATTATAGGAATATGATTATGATTAATACTAGTGTAATTGCCGCTTCGGTCGCCAAAGAGCGTGTAACGTTCTCTCTTTCTCCTTGCCATAAGGACATGGAAGTGATTCTTGACAGCATTATCAGTTCTTCCGGGCAAGAACCTTGAAATTGCAGCCCATTTGTTTCCTTTTACCTTGTGAAGAGCTAGCAGTATTTCCTCCTCCTCCTCTGTGAATGGCCTTTTTACTATGTTTGGGTCTAGTTGGTTGTACCACCTCAACCTGCAACTTTTCCCTATGAAATAATGATCCCAAATTCAAATGCCAATTTCTTATTAGTTGAGAGTTCTTCTGGAGGAGAAAAAAAGAAAGAAAATAAAGTCAAAAATGTTGAAAGTTTAACAGAAAAAGGCGATGGAGTTGGAGAATGATTCTCCTCTCTTTAACCTTGAAAGAAAATAGCCTTGATGATCGAAACTTTTGGGAAGGTTATGAATAGTTCTATTATAATCTTTAAAAGAAAGTTATAAATAATGTCATTCATTTACCTGATCTCCCATCAAGATGTTCCGCAATGAAATTCCAGTTCTGAGGACCGTACTGCTCCACAAGCTGTTTCAGTCTCTCATCTTCAGCTGGTCTCCAATGGCCTCTGTTACAACTCTTACTCTCACTGCTACTGCTTCTGGACATTCTTCCCGGAACAAAACAAGGCTAGATGAAAGATACAAGAGGTAAAACCAGAAGAAGAAGAAGAAAGATGAATAGAAAGAGAAAGGAGAAGGGCCTAGAATAATAGGTTTGGTGTTGAGTTATATAGATAGAAAAATCCCTTTAGCTGTGCCTACAAGATATGGAAAGTAAGTATAAGAATTAGCCAATTTCCCTCAAATTCATCACCTCTAAAAGATCCGAAAAAGGACATGTGCTTATTGTATCTGACGGGAAAATCCCACTTTCAAACATCCTCCTTACTCTGTGATTCTTCAAGTTTGGAAGTATTTTGTTTCATGCAGTTTATTAGGGGCTACATATATGGAAGTTCATTAATGTCTGTTAAAGAGTGAGTGGTTGTCCAAAACCAACTTGAGGGTATGTAAATGGAAAATTCTTTGAGCACTTAAAGGTGTACAACTGTACTCTAGGCAGACTTGGGAAGAAAACAACAAGCATTTTCCTATAAGCTTCCATGATTTGGTGTGGTGTGGGTCTTACATACTTCATGGACCATCTTAGACATGTTCATAACAAGAAATCCTAAATTTAAACCAGCAAAGTCAATTTATATTGCCATGATATTCCATTATTTAATCCCACTTGTTTTAAAGCAAGTGCCGTGAAAGTTTGTTTCTTAAGTTCTCACCCTAAGCTGTTACTGTATCCAATATTAATTGATTTCTTTAATTCTTCAATTCATGTTTACGGTATGATCAAAATCTGTTGGGTTTGAATAGAGAACCAGTGAAATGAGATTATGACAAAGGAATAAAATTTAAGCATGGAACTTTCAAATTTTAATGGATAAAAATGTCATTAATATGAGGGTTTCTTTTATATATATAAGCATAATTAAATATTCATTAATAATGTATGATAGCTCTTATGACATTTAGTCTAGTCTTTAAAAGATTATTGTTTGACTTCTTTTATAATACCATTTTTTCTTGTTCATTCTTTCAGTTCATGAATTTGAAGGATGGGGAGATGAAGAAAGGAACAAACGCATGAATGATGTCCAGATATTTCCAAAAAAAAAAGAAGAAGAAGAAGAAGTGATTTTTAACGCTAAAAGATTAAAGACTAGTTGTGTTTTGCACCCATGCGCGTGTACACACACAAAAGATTATGCATGTGTTTGTATGTATATTATGCTTCTTTTGTGGCAAATTCTTATCCGTGTAGGTGTTAAAGAGATTCTAGACATTAAAAAAAAAATGAATTCTCAATTTCGCAACTGATTCAGATTCTATGCCCCACAATATCAAAAGGCTTAGTGCACAAGCCATTTTTTTCCCATTAAGGAAATGACCACCGCCACAAGCTCTACAACTAGTAAACTAAACACTGTTTTGCGTTCAATTGGGTGATTAATGCTTTCTTTTCAGACTCTAAATCGGATGAAGATCCTTTCATCTTTTGGAGCTAGAATGACCTTCTTTTGCAGCTGTAATCCGCAAGACTTTATGGAGGCCAACTTCATGAGTTCCCAATCCCAATAAAACAAAAGCTTCAAATGCTTCAAATTGAACCACATCTGCAATTAATAAACCCAAGAGTTTATGGGGCTGCAGTTAAACTTTTTTTTGGCCAGATGGAAGCAGTTAAACCTTGATGGAGATTAAATTTGACAGGTAAATTGTGAAATCACTGTCACTACTCACTAGTAAAATTGTGCAAGTTAGATTTGATCATAAATTAACCGGGAAAAGAAACGAGTAAGTGAATGATGGAGCCTTTAGTCAGGGCAAAATTAGCAGTTTCCACTCCGGCGATTAAGAAAAATACTCCTAGCTTTTCCCCACTTTTCCTTATTTTGTTATTCTCTGATATGTCGTTATTCTTACTTCCGTTAACCGCTGTAACAAACCTTAAGATCTCACCTCGCGACTAGCATTTATAGTATTTACAATGTTGTTAGTCAAGGTTGTTTAGTTATAGCATTTGCTAGCCTATGCCATGATTATGCATATCATTATATGCTATACCAGTATTACATAGTACACGGGTGTATTTTGTTTTTGAGGGAATCATGGGAACCCAGGCGGGATGGTTATGTGTCAAACGGAAATTAGCTGCATTACAAGGCGTTGGAATTGGACAATGTGAAAGAATCTATATCTACCGTTTGAGAGAGAGATGAGATGGTAGCTACTAGTGAGGACAAATAAGGCAGTAAATGACATTCTAAACTTAGCTGTTAGCTGATAGCTTTGCACCGGAGTTGAAATTTTCTTGCCTTTTCAATGCTAAGCAATTGGACGCAGGCAACATTCCATATTTGGAGAAATCAAAGTATGGATGGTAGGCCTTTAATTTTTGAGGTACTTCCCATTTTGTTAGTTCAGTAACATTTTGACAACCAACATACCATTCTCTATTTGCCTGCCAAGTGATCCTTCCGCCTTGCGAAAGCGACGTCTGAGCCACTCCCCAGCTACCATTTTTCTTTTTAACTTCCCAGGGGTAATAGAATAACTTCTTCCCATATTTGGCAAAATCGGAAGATTAGAAAATTTACAGGGGTCAGTAAATGTTGCAAGCTGCGCCTAATACACAAAACGATGGGATTATGTATACCTTGATTAGAAGGTCACACCATAAATCATTTTCTTACAAATAAATGCTTAGTGAATTCACTTTTGTCTTCCCAATGATCAACTCAAGCCACCGACTCCAACGTAAGGAGAAGGTTGCTGGTAATCATACAAAGCCAATTTTTATTAAATTGTCTGGGTGAACATTTAAAAAATAGTCACGATTTTAATCACATGAAAATTACATTAGTTATTTTTATATCATCAGATATTTATATCTACCATAAATGGTCATGTATGCTATACGCATTAATATTAATTAAAATGTTATATATATTAAAAAGAATTAAATTACGATCAATCCATTACAGCATGCATACTCCTTGTTCTATTTCATTTCCAATCTAGCTTTTTTTTTAAAAAAAAAAAGTTACAACGCATCCTCAAATGTATAGTAATGGGTATCGATTTACGAGCCAGGAAACAAACTAGTAAAGTAAAACCATCGTATTATTTCTACATGGCTCCTCAAAGATCAGAGAGCCGCACAACTAGCTCCAGCCGGTCAATCCTAATCTGTCAGCAAGATTGTACATAACTAATTCATTCCAAATAGGACCAAAGAGGCGTTCTCCTCCAATGGCAAATGTTAGAGCCCATGAACAGAGAAGGGCAGCAAATACAGAAAACCCAACTGCTGATGCAACAACATCTGCGCAAAAAATGTCCAAGAAATTAGATCAACTGAGTACAAGAAAGGGGCTCCAAAAATATGAAAGAGATTCACAAAAACAACTCAATCTTCTCACTGAAAGCTAAAACTACTAGTAAATGCACATTTGTCAACAAATGTGATTGAGACAAATTAGTGCCCATGCTCCTCCCCCATAATAAGAATTGAATAAGTAGCTCCATGCCAGAGAATCTTCCATGCTTCACAGACATATTTTAGTAAAGAGAAATTTGTTCATAAGGCTCAAACAATAACACGTATAGTAGAGCATCTCAAGCTTTTACAATATTGCTTGATTTCACTTTGCATCAAACTTTGGTTTTAAGAAAGAATGTGTTAGAAGCCGTGATCTTCTCCCCTATATTCTCCCTTGATTTACTCTATAAATTACCTAGAATAAGTTCCTGATTTCTTGTGATATTGCATTATTCTGATTGATTGTAATCTCTTTGCATCATTATTATTGATTGTAACCGGATTGCATATTTCCATTCGGACTCTATATATTGTACCGGGATCATATGAAATAATATATGAGTGAATTTACAAACTCTCAAACAATATGGTATCAGAGCTCTGGGTTCGGTCTGAACCCAGAAAAGCTCCGTGAGAATCTGCTGTGAGCCAGAGAGAGAGAGACAGCGCGGGGAGAGAGAGAGAGAGAGAGTGGGCGTCCTCAACTTGGTGCAAGGAGAGCTGCGTGGACGACACCACCCCTCCAGTCCTCACCGGCGTCCCTTGATCGGCCAGTCCCCAGAAGCCGACGTCGAACGGAGCTGCGCGTGACTCTCACGCGCCGTCACAAGCTCTGCGCGTGAAGCCCACGCGCCGCCACGCCCCTGTCACTGTTCCAGCGCGTGAAGCCCACGCGCCGCCGCCAGAGACCTCCAGTGCCTTCCAGAGACCCAGAAAATGGATGACCCAGAATTTCCACCATTGTTTGGATCTGTTCGCAATATTCCAAGGGCCTTCATGTCCGGTACATCTTCTAATACTCAAGCTACTCCTTCTAAAAACTCCACTGCAGAATCAGACTTGACAATAGCCACTGAACCTCAAGCTATGGGGGTAGCTCACAAACTTAATGGTAGCAACTATCTCCAATGGTCTCAAAGTGTGTTAATGTATCTGCGTGGGAAGCGTAAGGAGAAGTATATCAATGGAGAAGCACAACAACCTTCACACAATGACCCCAAATTTGACACCTGGTTCGCTGAAAATAATCAGGTGATGTCTTGGTTGTGCAATTCAATGACCCTCGAAGTCAGTGAAGGATACCTTCTTGCAAGCACAGCCAAGGAAATCTGGGATGCTGCTAAGCGGACCTACTCTACCCTCGACAACACTGCAGCCTTATTAGATCTCAAGAGGCAACTCAAAGATCTGAAGCAAGGCAACTTAACTGTAACACAATACTACAGTACTCTGACAAAGATATGGCAGCAATTGGATCTCTTTGAAGTACATCCTTGGAAGGATATAGATGATGCTAACTACTACAGACAGTTGGTGGAAAAGGGACGAACATATGAATTTTTGTTGGGCTTGAATGATGTGTTTGAAGAAGTGAGGGGGAGAATTATGGGACTGAAACCCTGCCATCCCTATTTGAAGTCTTCAGTATGGTTAAGTTCGAAGAAAGCCGACGACACCTCACCCAGGGTAATCTGACCCCAGCAGAAGGCTCGGCATTGGTGACGAGAGGGTTCCAGACCTCAGAGGGGCCTGAGAAGAGAGGGAACAAGTGGTGCAATCATTGTAACAAGAGAGGCCACACCAGAGATGAATGTTGGAAACTACATGGAAAACCAACCCAAGGAAAGCAGAAACGAGAAGATAGAAAGAGCCACCACACCTCATCTGAAGAAAGAGGTGACGATGGAGACCAGTTGACCAGAGAAGAGCTTCAAATGCTTCGTAAGATACTTGAAAAACAAAACAAGTCAAAATCTGTTCCCAACGTGAACTTGATACAGTCAGGTAACTCCATTATAGCCCTTAATGCAATGGTAACTAGTGATGAGACTTGGATTATTGACTCCGGTGCTACCGATCACATGACTGGTAATAAGTCCTTCTTCAAGTCCCTCAAATATTGCCATGAGAACCTCAGGGTAAAAGTAGCAACTGGACTATATACAAAAGTTGAGGGTGTTGGCATTGTGGCTCTATCTGACGATCTGGAAATCCATAATGTTTTGTTTGTCCCTGCCCTTACTTGCAATCTTATTTCTGTGAGCAAATTAACTAAAGGGCACGTATGTCGGGTGATCTTTGATGATGTTAAATGTGTTTTTCAGGATTCGACCTCGGGGAGGAAGATTTTGACTGCTAAAGAATGGGATGGACTCTACTACTTTGAAGGAAAGGATATGAAGATAGCAGGAGCAAAGAAAGCTATGGTTAGCTCAAATTCTCAGAATAAAAATGTAATGTTGTGGCATCTAAGATTAGGCCACCCCAGCTTTGATTATATGAAGCATGTGTTTCCAACTTTATTCAATAAAAATTCTTCTCCTTTCCAATGCGAAACGTGCCAAATTGCAAAACAAACTCGCGCCTCCTATCCCAAACATACTTACAAACCTACTGCCCCGTTCACAATGATCCATACCGACATTTGGGGACCTGCCAAAACCAACACCCGAACAGGCACAAGGTGGTTTATCACATTCATAGATGATCACACCCGGGTCACATGGGTTTACCTTATGAAAGAGAAATCCGAAGCCTTACAAATTTTCAAAAACTTTTGCTCGTTTGTGAGAACCCAATTCCATACTCCCATCAAAGTTTTGAGAAGTGACAATGCCAAAGAATACGTGAGTGGAGCCTTTAGGGAATTTCTTGAGCAGGAAGGAATCCATCACCAAACCTCATGTGTCTATACCCCCCAACAAAACGGAATTGCTGAGCGAAAGAATAGACATCTTTTGGAAGTGACTCGAGCTATTATGATGGAAAGAAACGTTCCGAATATGTTTTGGGGAGATGCTGTATTGACCGCAGCTTACCTTATCAATCGCATGGCCTCCAAAATCCTCCATTTCACTACCCCAATTCAGAAATTCCTCGAGACTTACCCCGCCTCACCTATCATCAATTCCATTCCCCAAAAGATCTTTGGGTGTGTTGTCTTTGTTCATAAACATGATGGCGGCAAACTAGGTGCTAGAGCAGAAAAATGTATTTTCCTCGGGTATTCTTCCACCCAAAAAGGGTATAAGTGTTATAGTCCTACTACCAGAAAACTCATCATCTCCAAAGATACCGTCTTTTACGAGGATGACGCTTACTACCCCAAATTACCCATTCAGGGGGAGCACTATGGAGTAGAATGGCTAATTACACCTGAACCGATAACCACCTCCAACCTACCTCTTAACCCTCTTGAATCTTCCGCACCTCAAGAAGAAATCCCTGAACCAGAATCACAAACCCAAAACACCACAAACACTCCTCACCCAATGGAAACCAATGCTGAAATTGATGCAGGGGTGACAGAGCACTCAAGTTCTCAATCAAGTAGTAGGGTTCCTTCCATTCCAAGGCAGCAACATGATTCCAATCCGGAGTTGGATCCTGAAGAGCTGGGATGGCCTATTGCACTCAGGAAGGGGGTAAGATCATGTACTCAGCATCCTATTCAAAAATTTGTCTCCTATGGCAATTTATCTGCACGAATGCAAACTTTTGTGGTGAATAGTTCACAGGTGAAGATTCCAGAAACATTTCAACAGGCTATGACAGATCCTAATTGGAAACATGCTGCATATGAGGAGTTAAGAGCCTTGAAGGAAAACAACACGTGGGATATTACCACACTTCCTAAGGGCAAGAAAGCAGTGGGCTGTAGGTGGATCTTTACCCCTAAATTCAATCCTGATGGAAGCATCAACAAGTACAAAGGAAGATTAGTGGCTAAAGGGTACACTCAGACCTATGGGATTGATTATCAAGAAACGTTTGCTCCTGTGGCAAAATTCAACACCATCCAGGTACTCCTATCCCTTGCTGCTAACCTTGACTGGTCTCTACATCAGCTAGACGTGAAGAATGCTTTCCTAAATGGAGATTTGGAGGAGGAAGTATACATGGAAATTCCAGATGGAGTAATAGCTCCACCCAACTCAGTTTGCAAATTGAAGAAATCATTGTATGGCCTGAAACAGTCTCCACGAGCTTGGTTCGACAGGTTTGCCAAAGCAATCAAAAGATTTGGTTACATTCAAGGACAAGCTGATCACACTCTTTTCGTCAAACACAGTGATGGAAAGGTAACGATCCTAATTGTGTATGTGGATGATATAGTCATAACTGGCAATGATGAGGTTTCTATCTCCCATCTCAAGAAAGCCCTGGCTAGGGAATTCCAAGTGAAGGACCTAGGACAAATGAAGTACTTTCTTGGAATGGAAGTTGCTAGATCCAAAAAGGGTATAAGTGTGTCTCAACGAAAGTACACACTTGACTTACTCCACGAAACAGGAATACTTGGGGCTAAGCCTAGTGAGACTCCTATGGAAGAGTCATGCAATCTGGAAGTGAAACCAACGGGACACCAGTTAACTCAGAAAGGTACAGAAGACTTGTGGGTAAACTGATCTACTTGACTCATACAAGGCCTGACATTAGCTATGCAGTTGGAGTGGTAAGCCAATTTATGCATCAACCCCAGGAAGAACACATGGAAGCAGTATACAGAATCCTCACCTACCTCAAACTCAATCCTGGAAGAGGAATATTCTTTCGAAAGGGGAATACAAGGAACATAGAGGTCTACACTGATGCAGATCACGGGAGAGCTGTGGATAACAGGAGATCAGTCACAGGATACTGCACTTATGTTTGGGGAAACCTAGTCACTTGGCGAAGCAAGAAACAAACAGTAGTCTCAAGGAGCAGTGCTGAAGCTGAGCTAAGAGCTGTGGCCCTCGGGGTATGTGAAGGAATGTGGGTGATTAGACTCCTGAAGGAATTGAGAATTTCCTATGAAGGACCTATGAATCTCTGGTGTGATAACCAAGCAAGCATTGAAATGACCAAAAATCCTGTGTATCACGACCGAACAAAACATGTTGACATTGATCGGCACTTCATCAAAGAAAAGGTCGAAGATGGCACCATTAACTTGAACCATGTGCGTTCAACTGATCAGATTGCTGACATCATGACCAAGCCGTTGGCCAGAGTCAAGTTTGAAGGGCTTCGAAGCAAGCTGGGAATGGTTGACATTTACTCTCCAGCTTGAGGGGGAGTGTTAGAAGCCGTGATCTTCTCCCCTATATTCTCCCTTGATTTACTCTATAATTACCTAGAATAAGTTCCTGATTTCTTGTGATATTGCATTATTCTGATTGATTGTAATCTCTTTGCATTATTATTATTGATTGTAACCGGATTGCATATTTCCATCCGGACTCTATATATTGTACCGGGATCATATGAAATAATATATGAGTGAATTTACAAACTCTCAAACAATAGAATGTTTAAAGTAATTAAAAGTAATAATTAGCTGCAGCACATATTCTTTTATTAAAATTTCATTTCCCCTTCATTACCAGTTTATTAACACCAAAATGGAAATCTTATTTCCTTATTAATGACAAGACACCAACAAGCAAGCAATTTTCGGGAGCTCAAATGTGCAAAAACCCATGCATTTGTATAAACGGATAATTTCAACTACAAGCTTTTGTAAACAAGCCATTTCTCCTAAAGGCTAAAGCAGACCAAAGATACAATTACACAGTAGATGGGAGAGACAGTTTTTCTATCTAACATAATTACTTCAAGACTAGTAAAAGGGTGAAGAAGATGTCACTTTTTACTGCTAGAATGAAACTGGACACTGATACTCGTTACTCATCAGAAATTTAGCACAGAACACGACCTCTGCTGAAGAAAGAAAAGAGCAAGGGAACAAAAGTGATCCAAATGACAATCAGGGACGAATTAATATATGCATCATATCTAGACTCCATTTCAACTTTAATCTCTTTCATTTTCTTTTCCTCCTCTTTCATTTTCTCCAAAAGTTCACAAGTCAATGACGCCTAAAAAACATTGGAAAGGTTAACTCATAAAGAAAATGGCTGAAATCTAACTTGTCAGAACTCAGAAGCAAAATCCTCACAACTGAACCTTGAAAAATCAACAGTGAAATGACGGACCGAAAGAAAAAACAAAACCCGAAGAAGCCAGGAGCGAGAACAACAAAGCAAAATCACCAAACTTGTAACAAAATCAGAAAAAGAATTACCAAGTATATAACAAAAGACCAGAAAGAGAACAAGGAACATACAGCGGCGAATGCGAGGGAAGGAGTGAGCGTCGCGGAGAACAGGCCAGAAGTAAAAGCAATTGACGGCCCAAAGCAAAGGAAGCAGTGCGAAACCGAACTTGTAAAATTTGCGGGCGTAACTGAGTGCGTCATCCTCGGATAGGCCAAGTGGGCCATCGATAGTCGGCCAGAGAGGAACTGAAGACGATAGTGAATTCCCGACCGGAGTAGGGTTTGGATTAAAATTGGGATTGTCGCTTTGTGATGCCTCCATTATCGAGATCACAATTCACAAAGGGGCTCTCTGAGTCTCAGACTCAGACACTCAACGCCTGAGAGCGACGAAGATCTTCGCTTCTACCGTCCTACGGAACACAAAATGGCAAATTGGAACGAGCTATCAAACTGCACGGTCGTTCGACCGGTCGACCCTGTGAACAAGAGACAAACTGTAAAAATTAAGCAAGCATTCTGGGAGTTGATCTTTTTAATTTTATCGACGACAACTTCCATTTTGAACTAAATTTATTTATTAAAAATTAAAAAAATAATAATATAATTTTTTATTACTCGGATTTGTTTTCATTTTAATTTTAATTCTTCTCAAATTTTTTATTTAAATATTGATCTTTATAATTTAATAAAAATATGGATTATTTTATTCCTAGATGGATTTAAAACTTATTATTTAAAATTTAAGGGACTAAAATTGAAATGAAAACAAATTTAAGAGACAAAAATGACATTAATTCTTAAAAAAATTATGAAAAGTCTCTCATACAAAATTTTTACCTGTGAAAAATAATTTTGTAAACTACTACTTTCTGTATATAAATCTATCAGATGTTTCTTATCAAACAAATTTTATCGTTTGTAAATCTACAACTTGTCAGATTATTTATATTTTAAACTGAATTGATGTATTGATTTGTTTATTTTCTGTTTCAAGTATTGTTTGACCACTTATTATTATAATGAATAAACAACAATTACAATGACAACAAATATTATTATATCGAAAATCTTAAATTCTTATTTTGCCAAATATAAAGATTTAAGTAGGATTAAAAAAAAATGCTTTTCGGCACTGGCAAGCTGTTTGATATTCTGAGGAAGGGATTCTATTCCTCGGTTTCGTTGGAAGTTAAACAGATCAATCAATAAACCGTAGTCAACTCGCTCTCATCAAACGCCATGGGGAAAAAATAGCTCATGAATCGGGGTCTAACCCTAAACACAAGATTCAAATTTTCACTTTCCCCAAGAGTGTGTTCGTATTCGTATTAAACCAATCTTGATGATACATGGATACAAGTAGGTACATTATACAGAAACAGACCGAGAAAAAGCTGTGGCAATTTTTTTTCCTCCCAACGCGAGTCATTCATTGCAATCCCCCCAGAAGATCCACAAAAACGTGGACCAGAAACTTGCACACTCCATTTTTTTCACACAGTGAAAAAGAAAAGTTAAACCACAGTCCCGTACCTGTATGCACAAGGGTACATTAATCAACCCCATTTAAGTGATTGCATGTACAGAGAGGGCCATCAATTTAGCTGATAGTATATCTTGATGGTATCTCAGAGGCATGATTTCAACCTCCACTTCATTCAGAAATATAATTTCCCATAAATGAACAAGGGTTCTCTCTGGTGCAAACGTTATCATTATGCAATTTAGGGTTTTTCATGGTTGAGATTTCTCCCTCATTTTGGCTCTTGCAAAAATAACTCCTGCCAGAAGACCTACAAGTTGCAGTAAAATGTGATTCAAATTGAGTTAAATGTCCTCCATGCAGAGACAATAGCAATTTCAGGTCAGTTGATGTAGAGAACCAACCGAAGAAGATGCTAGCAGAGTTCTCCAAGCTAGTGGGAACTTTGAAGAGAAGGATGCCAACAATTGACAGAGGGATCTTATTTAGCGAACCAACCAGGCTGCAGATCATAGACTAGTGATTAGATAATAAAACACTCGCATTTCTTCTATAATATGGCTTGGCACTGGAAACTAGATATAATTACAGAAAGAAAGTACCAACATTATTCCTGGGTTAAATTCCGTTAAATAGTAATAATGAAGCTACTTTTGACCACACCTGTAAGTCGTAGCTCCTGTCTGATGAAGAAACCACATGGATGTGAAGCTGATCGCAAGCCCCAAAAATCCACTTAAGGTCATCACTAACCAAAAGCTAGGCAATCTCAGAAGTGGTCTGTCAAGTAAAATTCACAACATCAATTGCCATGGATAAGGAGTGAATAGATTTCTAGCCATTAACATGACCTAATGAATTTAAGGCAATAACGCGTTTCTGGAGACTGCCGATATATATGAGATATTGGAACATAATTGGGTTACACAAGCAGAAACACGGAATATGACTGCCTTTTCAGAATATAAAGTTAAGCAAGGCACATAATATTTCATTTACAAAAAGTGGGGCTTACGTTCTCATGAGATAATCCACCTCATTGAAAACAAAAATCAGAAGCAATCCCAGAGGCAAAGAAAGAGTGTTGTTCAACAAGACCATTGAAAACTCATTCAAATTTCCAGATTTTGTAACTTGCTTTGCAGTATCCATGACCTTGCGCAGAGTCAACTGCAGCAACAAAATAAAACAGCCAAACAATCAATTAAAAGCCAATAGTTAGCATCCATCTACATTAACACTCTAGAACAAAGTAAATTATCCTTCTATACCAAACCGAGCTAAATTCTTCCCAGTCTAGAATGTCAACGTGCAAAAGTAAAATAACAACTGAGTCTAGAAATCCTTTTCAGGCAATTACCCTGTCAAACTTCAAACATTTTAAAACGATTCTCACTAAGGATGATTAAATGGAGTAGAAGTGATGCCTGTCATTATCGGATCTAAGTAAATGGTTTAGAAGTACACATGCAGCACAGCATTATAAAGAGAGAATGAAATAAACAAATAATTGATGGCTGCATATTGTGACAAGAAGTTGGAATTTCAGAGAAAAGGAATAAGAAATTTAAAAAAAAAAAAATCATATACTAAGGAAAGAGACTCAGTATATGTTAAAAGCTTAAAAAAGGGTACATATATATAAACATGCACGCACGCTATATACTCACAGAATATGATGCAGTCAAGAAACAATTAACTATCTGCCATGCGTAGCCAATTGCATGAAAAGTGAGATCAGTTATCCCTCCGGTTACTGCTGAAATGATCTGCACAGAAAAGGGAAACTTCTTAAGATTTTCAACTGAAAACTCCTAAATGTTACATAAAATATCATGTATACAATATTGCACATCAATTGAGTCTAGCAATGTCTAAAATATGTAGCTATATTTTAAGAATCACAAAAGACAATCTACCCAATCATGTAGGCATAGTAGCACCTCTGTAAAAATATGTCAAACATGGGAGACAGAGGCAGTGACAATCCAGCAACTATTTCATACTGAATATTACTCACTACCATGCCACCATCGTAAGCTCTAACACCAAATCCACTCGAGAAACCAAAAGGAGGAGCTAATAAATAATAATATATCGTTGGAAAGGACTGATGGTTTTCTCTGGCTAAGGAACAATGCATGAACATATTTATTTTGTGCCTGAAACATAATTTATTGCACATGCTTGCTGCATCGTTTCACCACTACAAGGAAACAATATGTTGACAAGTGTAACACAAAGCATAAATGGAAGAAAAATAGGAAGGTGTAGGCAGATGCAAGCAACAAACTAAAATTTGAACCAGAATAACACGTGGAATCTGTGGTTCTGCACAAAACTTGGGATCAAATAACCAAAATCCAGTCATCACAAGAGTCATATGACAATTGACAACTAACAAGCTCTTGAACATACCATTAAAAATAGAGCAGCCCAAACTCTGTTGTCATGATGCTTCTTGAACAAATACATTTCACCAAGGGCAGTTATGACATTTGTAACATTCTTCAGAACAGTCACCATAGCTACGTTAATAAATTTCAAACTGCACACAATTAAAGAAAAAAATTAAGCAAAACAGCAAAACTATCCAAACAGGATGATAGAGTGCCTAATTACTCTATCGTAAGCTATAATCGTCTAATTTACAGTATCCGAGTCCATAAACCAAGACTCGAGCAGATTGTAGATGTCTGGGTAATACACTTCGTGCTTGTAGTAAATTATTAGCAGCTTACCATTCTTTATGGCTTACCCGCTCCCCAAATAAGAGCAAATTTTTCTGAATATTTAAATATTGTCTCCCTTTCATCTTGTGCTAGGTTTTCATACAATAACAATGTTTCAGACATTTTACAAAAATTCAGATTTCAAGACTCGTTGGTACAGCAGCAAGAAGCGGTACATATGCAACTTCCATATCTAACAGTTGCCAATAAATAGAAGGAAGGATAAAAAGTAATTTGTATTTAATGGTAGAAACCCAAAACTAGGTAACTGCATACCTATACATGCTTGTAATGAGCATTCCAACAAATATTACATTAACTGGCAACCAGACCTTCACCAATCTCCATGTTAGGGGCTCTGTTGATATTAGGCCCAGAAGGCTCAACACAGAAACAATAATCACTGAAATGAAATTCTGCATTTACAGAAATTGTCAGAAGCTAGCATCATCAACATCTACATCATTAATCATTATACCAATTAAAGAGAACTATTAAAGTTAATTACCTGGTAAAACATCAACGATATCCCAGCACTGAAATCATAACTAGAAAGCACAAACTTGTTAATCAATATCATGCTGCACGAGGATAAGCAATATGCAAGCCAGACAGTAAGGCTTGATTGTGAACTTTAACTACCCTGCCACTTGGTATAGTTCTCTCTTGGTTCTTGTCCAACTT